>NW_021319854.1:866982-889626 GCF_001605985.2 Dendrobium catenatum | reverse complement strand
CGATCACTCACACAGTATCATAACTAGATTATTTAGTTGAACCCTACCTCATCCCATCGGGGTCGTGTCGAGTTCTCTTTAGAATCTAGCCGTGATATTCAAGACGAATTACATAATTCTAAGCCTGAACACCGTTGTGGAATTTTGTTTTCGCCTTTCGGGGTGATATACTTTTCCGAGTGAGTTGATTCGACTTCTAGAATTAGAATTAAATCTCAATTTCAAAATTTCCAAAGAAAACTAATATTTCAAAACATGTTTTCAAAATTCCACCAACAGAATGTCAATCACCTTAATATCATATAGACTAGTATTGAGTTAGTTTTGTAATTTCTATTTGAATATATCTTTTACCTTTTCATGAGTCCAATGTACTATGATGGATGTTGAAATTAAGTAACCTTATACACAAATACTCAGGGGGGGAAATTTGGTGAGTTAGAGTTTTTTTTTTATTTTTTATTATATCATATAGGATGATTTCAAATCATCCTAGACAATTAGTTAAAAATAGAAACCCTAATTAGGGTCTCTAGGTCATATAAACTTGATTAAGCAAATCATCTTAGACTATACTCCCATCATCATTGATGATATGCTTAAATCACAAAAACTACCCGCTAAATTCATTTAAGCAAGATTCTAAAACTCTTAAATTTGCACTAATCATAAAGGATGATCATGATCATCCTAGATAATTTATACCAATCATACCTAATTCGATCAGGTGATTATGAAAGTAATTAAGGTTTTATTGATTGATCATATCATCCAGGATGATCACAAAATTATATTAGATGATCTATAAGGAAAACCTTAGTTTTCTCTTAAATCTCTTGGACATCCTGAACTATCTCCTAGATAATAATGTCTGATTTTGAACTAATCATACATGATGATCAAAGCGTCATTATGGATGATCAGTTATATTTTTTACATTATCCTGATTTATCTCCTGGATGTCATGAACTAATTGTTGGATGATAATGTCTGATTTTGAACTAATCATACAAGACGATGTCCACATCAACCACGATGATCTGAACAAACTTTGTATTCTAATCATAAAGGAAACCCAGATCATCCTAGCAGGAATGGGTGATTTAAAATAATTGCATAAGATGATTTGTCAATTGTCCTCGATGATCATTGATGGCAAATTTAAGAAAAGGATAATTTTTTAAGGCCTTCTATTTAAGCTCTCTCAATTACTGATGATTAAATCTTTTGCCATTACCCTGACCTAAGAGAGCTTAGAAAAGGAGAAGGAGAGCTTGGTAGAGAGAGAGAGTATCTTCTGAGGTGGAGTTTGTGAGGTGTTTACAAAGGTTACTCCAAGTAAGGATTCAGCCATCTTCTCCAATCATTGTCCTTAGCTCTTTGGTGGCTATAGGGAGGTCTTCATCATCACTAGATTAAGGTTCTCTAACTACTTCAGGAGGAAGCAAAAGGAGTTGAGGTTCTCTTCCTGCTTTAGTAGGAAGTAAAAGGAGTCTAAGTTCTCTACCTCACCGGGGTCGGTGAAAAGACTATATAAGGGCTCCTCTTCCTTACTGTGGGAGCTAATGGAGAGACACTATAATTTTAGTGCAATATCTAGAGTGGAGGATCCGAGGAGTGGGTATAAGTAATGTTGATTGAACCATTATAAAAATATTGTGTGTTCTTTATATTTTTATTCTTGCTCTTAGTTTTTGTATAATTTACTACTAATTATTTCTATGGTTGAAATATTAAAATTTTGTTTCCAACAAGTTGTTATTCTTCCGCCTTGGGATAAAAGTTGTTTATTTTAAAATATCAAGAATCTCAAAAAGATTTTCATTGTTATTTTAAGTTAAAATTTTTTAAACACAAATTCCCCCCCCCCCCCTCTTGGTTAGTCAAGGGATAGTTCATAAGGTTTTAACAACCCTAACAAACTTTCAAAATCATCTTTTTTCACTCACTTGTGTGTGTATATGTACTATTTCTATACTAACATACATCATTTATAATATATAGACTAAAAAACTTAAAAATATAAACTCTTTCATATATTTACCTATTCTACCTAATCTTAAACCTAGTTTCTTTGGCTGGCTTGGTGATGTTTTAAAAGAAATTTTAGTGCACATAAATATATATGTAATAATAACAAATAATAGAATCCAAATAAAGACCAATGATGTTTATTATCATAAAAAATATAAGCTCGGGCTCTTAGATTACAAAAAACAATCACTATGATAAACATCTCCATAATCCACTAAAATAGGCTAATCATAAGAACAACTCTCCATAATGAGAATCTTCAACAACTTTGATGTAAAGAAAAACAAAATTCAAAAGAAAACTAAAATAACAATATATATTAATCGTAATCTTCTTCCTACTCCTCATTCTCATCATAGTTACTAATATTATCTTTTCATGTTAGTTGAGGTTACCAGACTTAAGTACAATAAGTAGGGTCTAGAAAAAAGTAGTACCAGCAAGGTTCTCCATATATGGACTCCTCCCAAATATACCAATTATTTCTTTATTAAACTACTACATTTTCACTATATGGGCTAGCCCATGTGACATTCCTTGCTTTTTTTTTCTTACTTTCCTTTCAAAATTAGTTACTTCGGCCATGTGCTTCCTCAAATTAATAACTTGATTGCCAAACATCCTAGGTGTATGGCTACTCATGTGAGTAACATAGGCTAAGAAGGCTAATAGTGAGAACTAGTTTCTTCTTCCTTCTCATCTCGACTTATTATTTTCGTCCTCCTTTGTGTTAGTAAGAAGCTCCCAAACAACTTTAAAATATGGGTAGTAGGATACTCACTAAAGGCATCCCACCCCGCCAACCATTGATAAACAAAATAGCCTGCTCCCGCTGCCTCCCCAAACTTTTTGAACCACCTATCAGTAATAAGTTGCTTGCTTATAAATAAATGGGCATATGGCATCTCTAGTTTAGCTAAATTAAATAATGTTTAGCAAAAGATGATTACATCCTTTGTTACTATTCTAAACCATAGGACCATGAAATTGAGAAAGGATTGCATTAAATCACTAAAAAAGCACAAAATAAAAAGAGGTGGCAATTCAATACATGGTAAAGAAAAATAAGTTCAACAACACCTACTGTTTTATAAAATTTGATTGGTGCTTCAATACAGAGAAGTGCAACACTTGTGCATGAGATGGCTAAAAGATAAATGGTTAAATTGACACTAGTGCTATGGAATTCAATGCATATAACATTGTGATGTTGATGTAGGAAATTGAAGCGCTATATCTTTTTAGCAAGGAACCACAGTGGCATTTGATATGATCATTGTGGTGCTGAGAAAGTCCCCTTTTGTCGTGCTCCATAAAACAAAATTATGGTTTTGACATAATTCATTGACCTAATAAATTTTCAAAAATAAAAATTGAATGGTTATAACAACACTAAATATATTCATTCCGCACTATAGATAATAATGTTTTGACACCATAGTGTTCCAGATATTAGCATTGGAGCGCATATGAAAATAGTAGTATGGAAGCACTTGAATGTACAATACTACACCATTACATTTAACATGAGTTTTATTGAGACTTCAGCACTGTAGTGTATAATTTAGATGTTGCAACCCTTGAAATAAATATATTGTTGTACTCTAAGAACAAACACTACAGTGCAGTTCAATTCTTGCACATGATACAAAATACCCAAAAAATATAATACAATATTTTAGTTAAAAACCTTAATTATTAAACTCATGAAACAAAATACACATAACAATCTTCACAATACACTTAAATCATATAATAAATAAAAACACTTTAAATAAATAATTTAACAAAGACTTTATACCAAAGGATTAAATCGCCTCCCATCTAATGTTAAGTTTATAGTATTTAGCCAGACTTGCCAAGATCTATCATTTTGGCTATCACATCATTGCTATTTCTTATTTGATCCAAACTTTAATCTTTCTTTTTTCCAAAAGAAATAATTTTAATGGTACTAGGTAAAAGGCCATAGGTCCTACTGATAAAGGAAATTACTATCTTCCCTAATTAATTCTTCAAATGTCAAATTACAGCAGCTTGACTCTATAATGAATTTTCTTATATGAAACACTAAATCCTACAAATGAATCTTCCTATGTTTGAATTAATTATTCTAATAACGCTTGGGAGATAAGAAGGATGAGGGTTCACTAAAGTCTTTTAAGGATTTTTCTAAGGTCCTAACATGTTGGACTTATGAAAAAATAGACTAGGAAATTGCAATCATAAGCAATCCATTTGAAATTTTGAATAAAAATGCTAAAGAACAATCATTGAACTTACTGATTGAAAGGGTTGAGATACAAGCTGACCATGATGACAATAATAAACCGGCCAAGACTACTGTAGAGGAACTCAATACTTCTAAATCAAAGGAGCATACGGAACTCAGCAATAATATCACAAAGGTGTCTAGCACCAAAACCAAAGTAGCTAAGGAAATGAAATTGCTATTACTTATAAAAGGGAACCATAAAATGAGGAAAGGTGAAGGAGGAGTGGAGAAGGTTGGGGCCTTAACCCCACATCCCAATTAATGTCTTCAATAATGTTTTGGAATTGTAGGGGAGCATAAAAGAAAGAAGCCTCCCACTACTTAAGGAATCTGATTGGAAAAAATGGTCTATTCTTCATTGGTTTGATAGAAACTAAGTTGAAAATTTGGGTAGAGAGGACGTCAGGAAACTTGTTGGTGATGATTGGGAGTTTCACCATATGGCATCTTCAGCAACCTCAGGTGGAATCCTAGCATTATGGAAACATAGAACGGCTTCGTTCAAAATCATTGATTCTTCTAATCAAGTTATAATAGACAACCTTTCAACTCCTAAAGGTAAAATGGCCAAAGTTTGTATTGTTTATGGTAACAAAAATATGTATGAAAGAAGAAAGCTATGGAAGTTGATATTGGACAACATGAATAGTGAAGAGCCGTGTATAGTAGGAGGAGACTTCAACTATTTAATGAACAAAAATGAGAAGATGGGTTGAAAAAAATTTTTATTCTATCAAGGTCCATAAGAAATGAAGGAATTTATGACCAATAATGATTACCATGATAATGGTTTTAATGGTCCCAATTATACTTGGTGTAACAACAAAGAAGGCCTAGCAAGAATTCGGGACAGATTGGAAAGAATTTGGTTAAATTCTAAAGCTATGATGGAATTCTTGAATGCAGTCGTCAAGAACCTACCTAGAATATCATCGGACCACTATCCAATTCTTCTCCAAAATGACAATAAAAAGCAGCCAAATAATAGAGAAATCATATTTGAGAACTTGTGGTGTTCGTATGAGGCTGCAAGGGGCATCATAGAAAAATCTTGGAGAAAGAAGGAATTTGGAAGTTCGAATGAAATTCTTCAAAGAAAGATTAAAAGGGCTCTCAAAAACCTTTATTTTTGGAGCAAAAATTAGTTGAAGGACCTGAACTTGAAGACACAAGTACAAAAGAATGAAATCATGCATTTACAAAACAGAGAAGCAAGGGAAGGAGGCTTGAGCCAGGAGAACCTTCTAATCCTTAGAAGTAAGGTTGTTGAATTCAACATAAATTTGGCTAGAACATCTACATGGTGGAGACAAAGATCCAAGTGTCAATGGATGGAAGAAGGTGAAAATAACACACGTTACTATCATACCTTTGCAACAGCTAAGAAGAGAAGCAACCAGATATTACAAATTGCTCGAGAGGATGAATCTTTGAATCAAATCAAGAATCTATCCATGAGATTATGGAGAAATTCTTCTTAAATAAATGGAGTAAATGCAACTGTAACTTGGAGTGGCCAAATTTCAATATTTTAGATTGCATTAAGGAAGACATGGTCAAAACATTGAAAGCTGAATTCACTAAAGAGGAGCTAATAGTTACTGTAAGGAGTATGAATAACAACAAATCTCCAGGACCTGACGATGCCAACGCCTATTTTTTCAAAAACTAATGGAATATTGTATAGGAAGCAACTTGGAATGCAATTGAAGAATTTTTTAAAATGGGAAGGATGCAAGAGCAATGGAAGGAGACTATTGTAGTATTGATTCCTAAAATTTAAAATGCCAAAGAATGTTCTAAATTTAGACCAATTTGCCTTTGACAAATGGTTTATAAGATGGCAGGTGGTATGATCCAAAACAGATTTAAAAACTGCCTCCCTAAAGTTATATTTGAATACCAAGGAGCATTTTTTCTGGGTAGAAGTATTTCAGATAACTGCCCTATTGCTCAAGAGATTATTAGCAAGATGAGACATCAGTTGCAAAGCCAGGATACTTTCTTTTGAAGCTTGGCAAGGAGCAAGCCTATGATAGCATGTGCTGGGAAGCTTTAAACCAAGTTATGAAGCTGACTGGTTTTCCAGAGAAATGATACATTTGATAATGCAATGTGTCTCTAATCTGAAATACTCAATAGTTATAAATGGAAGAAGAACTAATTGGATCACTGGTCATTATGACTTCAGACAGGGATGTCCTTTATCACCGAGTTTATTTATCTTATAATCCGACCTTCTATCTAAAGCTCTCCATCGAAAAAAGGAACAATTGGGGATAAGATTAACTACGAATGTTGAGAATATAACACATTTGTTGTTTGCAGATGATGTCCTGGTTGTAGCAGACGCTTATAATAGAAATGTTAGAACATTGAAGAAAACTCTCAAAAACTACTGTGGCTGGACAGGACAATCCATTAACTCCCATAAATCTATGGTTTTATATGGTAAAAAAGTCACCAAGAAAAGAAGAAGTAAACTAAACAAAATCATGGTAATAAAAGAAGTTAAGGAACTTAACTACTTGGGAATCAAAATGGCATTAACGAGACTAAAGGCTGAAGACTACAATAACACCATGACAAAGCTGTGCAGACTTAACTCTTGGGGAGCAACATGGTTATCACTGGCTGGAAGAATTCTCCTTATCAAAACATCCTACACGAATATGATCTCTTATCAGGTAGCACACTCTCTCATTCCTAAAAGCATATTGATGAAAATTGACAAAATATGTAGAAATTTTGTTGCACTAAGAGAATGGGAACTAAGGAATGCATTACATTGCTTGGACTACTCTTTGTCTACCTACTAGTTTAGGTGGTTTTGGTATCCAAGGAACATTGAAAAGGAAGGGACCTTTGATGTTGAGAATTGCTTGGATGTATCTACAAAACAAAGAATCATTGCTCAATAAAATTCTTAAAAGAAAATATGGTGACAAAATCTGGGAGGAAGGAATGAAGAGAGGGTCTTCACCGTCTTGGAAAATCATAAAAGAAGGGATCAATTATCTAAAGCCAATTATTAGATGGAAAGTAACTAAAGGTAAAAGAATAAATATCACTGCTGACAATTGGATTCTAGACAGATGTCTAAACACTTGGCCGGCAATGTGCAATACAGTGGAACTTTATGATAAAACAGTTTCATTTCTTAAGGACTTTTGCGGTAACTGGAATTTAGAGAAAATGTCTGAATTTTTCTCCAAAGATATGATAAATCTCATTCAGCAAATGGAAAAAGGGGAAGATAGCATAGAAGAAAAGATTGAATTAATCTGCACCAATTCTGGAAGAACTAACTCATCCCTATGCACTGAAGCTAACACCAAAAATCTTAACAGTAATTTCAGGAAGTATACTTGGCGGAAAAAATGTAAATTGAACCAAAGAGTATCACTCTTTTGGTGGAGAGTGTTGAGTAATGCATTTCCAGCTAACTAATGGTTATGTCATAGAAGACTAGCAAACAATTCTTTTTGTCCTAGAGGATGTCAAATAATTGAAGAAATAGAACACGTTGTCACGAAATGTAGCAAACTAAATGAAATAATACAAAAGCTGGGACATTGGGGATTCAGCATCCCATTATTTCAAAATCTCAATGATTGTTTAGAGGAACCTAAAACATAAAGCTTATAAAGACAGCGGGCTAGTAAAAATTTACGCCACGACAGTTTACTTCAATTGGAAATCACGGAACCTTGGAAAACATGGAAAAATAGAGCTTTCCATTGCTTACACTCAACAGAGATCATTTTTAATGCTTCTTACTTACATTCAGCTTCAATCGAGAAGAATTGGAACACCAACCAGCAATTGCTGCACAAAACTTGGTGTCCCCCTCCCGAAGGTTGGATAAAATTGAATGTAGATGCGGCATTAACAAAATCTTATGTTGCAGGAGTAGCAGGAATGTTAAGAGATTACAAAGACAGAATGATATGTGCTTATGGAAAAAATATGTTACATTGGGATATTGCTTATTTTGAAATCAAAGCAATTCTTACATTTGGAAACTATATTCAAGATTGGTTTTGTGAATATAAAGGAATAATTATTGAATGAGACAATGTGAATATCATAAAGTTGCTCCAAGATTCAATAAATATGAAGACCAACAAAGGTATGAAACCGGACCTCTAATTCTTACAAGCATTCAAAAATATCATTTTTTCTCTTCGCTCCTAGAGAATGTAATAAAACGACAGATTTATGTGCCAATCTTACTTTGTTAGGTGACTTTTATTGGGACTCTTTTGTAGAGACAAAACTTCCAACAAGCTTTTTACACTTGTTTAGGAAGGACTGTCATAGATTTCTTTTTCAATAGCTTCCTGTATTTTTTTTCCTGATTTCTTTAATGCAAGATGCATCTTTTATTCAAAAAAAAAAAAAAAAAAACAGGTTGGACTTATTTGTAATCCCTTGATTTCCATAATTATTATTACTATAATGGATACTAGGGAGGTTCCTCAAGCATGGATTATATGTATTTGAATAGGTATTATTTAATCTTCTAATAACATTAAAATTCTCAACTCCTTGAGCACTAGACTCACTACTAAAATTTAATTCATTCTTATCCAAGTGTGAAGGTGATCTTGAGACTACACTTACTCGAATATTGTCTAACATCTTTTAGATGGATGATACTTGAGGAGTCTAAATAAATAGATCATCTTACTCATACACACTAGCAACTCTCTAAGGATTCACCCAATCAGAAGGCCTTAATAAGTTATTTGTTTCTATTACCTCTATTAAGGCATACAAATCATTAAAAAAAATTTCATAAAAGAACATCCAACTACCATATTATTTATAGACACAAGGGATCTTAGAAACCCATTATAAAACATTTGAATAACCAGCTAATCTGAAAAATCATGATGAGGGCACTTTTTAAGAATTTTCTTAAACCTTTCCCAGCTTTCATAAATTGACTCTCCAACATACTAAAAAAATAAAGTAATATCATTCGTAAACATAACATTTTTCTTAGGTAGAAAGTACTTTGTTATAAACTTATGTTCAAATTCATTCCAAATGATTATGGAGATTTGGGGCAAGAAATGCAACCACAATTTAGATGTATACCTTAAAAAAATGAAAACGAATGTAGTCTAATAGCATCATCACTAACTTTATTGTATTGGTATTTTCCATTAATTTTTAAGTAATTATATAAATGTAAGTTGGGATCCTCAACAAGAGTTTCTCCAAATGTGGAGTTTTGAACCATTTGAATAATAGCCAATTTTAGCTCAAAATTTTTTTATAGTAAGTTGATTGATACTTCGATGAATTTTATCTACTAGGAGATTAACGTACTCCCTAAGAGATTTAAGTTGGTTTTGTTCTGGATTTGCTTCAACTATTCTTTCTACAAAAATCTTTTTTGTTTTATAGATTTTTGTAAGGGTTATTTCGATATCTAGGTCAAAAAATAAGGGTTCCTTCTTGGATCTACTATGCATGCACTAAAAAAGTGAATGGAATATATTGAAATAAATTAAAAATAAATAATTATAAAATAATCCATGTTCAAATCTTCATAAATGACAACAAAAGTAATAAATGTAATTATAACAAACCAAGTAAATATTAAACAAAATAACCAAGTTAAATATGCATCTTTTTGGATACTATAAAGATAATTGTAGAAGGACGTGTTATGTTCCCTAACAATGGTGCCAAAAACTTGATGGAGACTTCATTTATTCAAGAAAATGAGCTTGCTTACTACATGAACGTATGTTCTGTATGCTTCGAGCATGAGCTTATCAAGTAATAAATTGTATTAGAAGAGTTATAGTCTCACTTAGAAAAAAGTATATTATAACTAACTCTAGTATTGTCTACTTAAGACATATAATTTAACCTACATAAAGAAATCAAAGGTGTAGACAAAGTACTACTGAGTAATGTAATAAATAGTGAGGATAACTTGAATTAAATATGTTTTGGACTAGTGACGGAAAAAAAACATATGTTTTCCTAACCAGTCTCTTCAACAATAGGTATGAATAAAAACATACACACCCATAGATCTCTATTAAGCTTATAGGTCTGTAAAAAGAAATTTATGGCCTTTCTATAATGAAATCATCTCTAAAGACCCTAGAATCCTAATCCACCTATATCTAGGATGAAAATTCACTATCTCAAACCTTCTAATTATTCCAACATTTCAATATTGAGGTAATGTCTCACACTAGATTTTAAATTCATATATGGATATTGCATAAAATTAATTAAGCACATGAGTAATTGAGAACAACCATTCACATTTACCTATAAGATTTTACATTAGGAGAAATAAAGACTATTTACACCATTAGTCCAAAATAAAGAAGTTAGATGGCCATATAATTAATTCAAATAAAAATACATTTGATTACTTTCTTTAGAAAGATTCAAAAAAAAAAAAAAAAAAGAGGAAGAAAATCTCACACAAAGTTTAGAATCCAAATAAATCTTGTAGGTGGATTCTTTGTATAGTAATTTCCTCATTACTCTATCACTCTCTACTCCCTCACTTTCACTCATAAGGAGTGTTTTGTTTACTAAAGATGACCAACCACTCTAGAAAACCTAACATCGCTATCCCTTTGACTCTCCTTAAAAGAAAACATAAAAAACTATTTTTATTTTTATATAAACTAACTCAGGCATCATAACGCTTGATAGAGTGACACTGTGGTGTTATAATAATGAACTATCATCTTGACCCTATATAGTTGGCTTTGATGTGGTGTTGGGAAGACCAGACATGAAGGCAGATTAACCGAGCATAATGCTTCCTTTCTTAATTGATCCACTATGACACTATATAAGAATAGGCATTACGAAGCTTGCACACATCTTCTCGCATTGTTACACTATAGAGATTGGCACTTTGATGCTTGGTTACTCATAATTTGATAAAGTGCAGAGTGCAGCAGTATCCATTATGTGGGGCTAAAGCTCTCATAGCATTGTGGTGTTGCATGATGTTCCGTCATGGTGCTAAATTATTCTTAATTTTCCCTAGACTTGAGCACTACAATATCAAGTTCTAGTGCTATGGTGTTCTAGGCATTGCGGTGCAGGTGTTTGGGGCACTACAGTACATGTTCTAATTTTTAAAATTTATGAAATTATCCTAAGACAAGAATACACAACATAACCTAAAATGCATATTTTTACTTAAATTTAAGATAATAAAAATAAACATAATTTTTAATTAATACACATTAACTATATTTATAGTACTGACACTATTTTGAGAAAGCTAAGGTTGTTTTGAATATTTAATAATTATGAAAGGAAGGATTTACCTAACTATAATTGTGCCTTAAAATAGTATCATGAATGCTCATACATAACTCTAACAAGGGTTGCCCTCCAATCTTTATTTGCTTCTCATAACATAAAACTTATGCATAATGGAATATTCAAAATGATAAAGCAAGAGTTTATAATTTTAGTATTGAGCAAAAATCATCAACTCATGTATAACTTGAGAGAAAGTACTTGTGAAAAAAATAATATTTTATTACAATAAAAATCTAATAAAGGAAAATTTTAGTTGGAATTCCCTAGTTTAAATAGTTTCACTAGTATGAGTAAATTATCACAAAATTTTCCTTTTTTTGTAATTAGGAAGGTGCTAATATAATACATTCAATATGAATTATAGAAGATATCTTCCATGTTTGTTTTAGGAGCAATCATGAATTTTGAGTTATAATCAAGAGTTGGTGGGTAGTTTTCTTGGTTGTTCTCTTTTTATCACGGATGCGATGTGATTGATAAGATGAGCATCATATATAGATTATTAATATGCCTATGTTTACAGTAGAAAGGAATATTAGAGTTTACATAATATGTTAGCATTTCGGAGATGATGGATGGTGAAAAATATTTGTGGTTTGAAAAAGGAAGATAATTAACTTGCTTAACCTTCTTAAATGAGGTAAAATTGGGTTTCTAAAGAGACAAGGATTATTAATGTTCAGACAACAATGGGAATTAGGTGACAATTACTAAGGAACATCATAGGGTGAGCGAAATTGATAGTCAACTTAACAATTTTTCTTATTAGAGGAGAGATTAAAAAAATAGAATGATGGACCACATATATTGGTTCATGAAAAAATATCAGTCTTTCGTATGTAATAAATGATGGTATATGAGGTGTATCAAATGTCATCTGATATCTAATAGTCAACTTGGCCAATCTCCTTATTTTATAGGAGATTATATAACCAATTAAACAATTATTGGAAGTGAGACTTGGTCGGTTTATGAAGGTCTAATGCTAGTTATTATAAGCATTAAATGCTATTTATTGCTATTTGATTTTTTTCCATATAATATGACAGACTAAGTAACCAAAAAGATAAGCATTGCATGTTAACGAATGATGTATAATGAATATATGTTTTATCATATGTTAAAAATTAATTTTAGGTTTTAGTTGGACAATGTTCAATGTGAATGTTATAGTTCATATGACATTAGGTGGTTGATTTGGTTAATCTCCATACAAGAAGTGAGAGTCAGCCATTAGAATGATGAGTTTTGAATGTTGGTGTCCACCAAATGTTGGCTATGTGTTATTAAAAGGTATTTGATGATGTTGGACTGAAAACTTATAGGTTATAAAACATTTAGACATGACCTTGTTATTCTATATATAGGAGGAGAGACTAAGCTACGAAGAATATGAATCTAGAAATTGTCTACTAATAAACTTTAGATGCTAATTAGTGCTAGTGTTGATTAACTATTAACACTAAAATTCATATGATGGTTGTAGTTTGATCGCCATCCAAACCTTTTATCAAAGGTGAGATTTAATGCCAACATTGAACTCACCCAAATGGATCTTGAAACAGTAGAGTAGTTGGCACCTTCCCAAAAACAAACTACCATTTACCCTATAGAGATCACAATGTAAGGACTCATTTGTTAGAATAGATCAAAATGCAATAATTTTTCGTGAGCTCCTCCACACAAGACTCGTCCATACCTATCTACACTTTGATAATATTTTTTTCTCAACACACTCATTCATAGTAGCTATCTATGACCAAGGCCATTTGCCTACCTCAAACATTCCTATTGAAGCTTTAAGAAATACTAACCTCTAAAGACTACGTCTAAAAAATTATGGGATGAATTCATCCCTAGCTTGCTGATATTATCATTTTGGGGAGTCGCCTCTCACTCCAAAGGACTTGATGTTAGTTCGAAGGAACTTCTCCTTATTCTTAAGGAGCCACCAGCCTAGACTTGTTTGGCAACCCTGATTCCAAAGACTTATCAAGATGTGTTTGTGTCAGTAAGTAGTAGTACATCATATCATATTTTTATATTTCTTCTAGGTGTAGTCTTTCTAGTAACCCTCTTAATCATTTAAATAAAGGGTGAACTGGCAAATTTTGGGTGAGCTTTAGATTTTTTTTAGACCATTCGAGATCTTTAGATTCTCTAATCTTTTCTTTCACCCTATTGGGGATACATATAAAGGCACTAGAGCTTTCTACAAAGTCCCTAGACTCACTATCCTTAACTTTCATCTAGTTTTCCAGATCTAATATGCCAATAACCTATTAGTCGGGCCAAGTGTGATACATGAGCAAATTAAAATTCAACAGAGAACAAATTGGCCATAAAAAAAATTTCTTGCTATCTTAAAATTATTTCTTGAGTTTCAAACAAAAATACTCAAGTTCTATACGATTTAAGGATATATATTAATATTCATGCTTGATTTAAAGAATTTTATGATGTCCAATGAAAATTCAATAAAATAATATGTGGATCATTGACAAAGCAATTAAAATTATTGCTTTAGTGGCGACTATATAAATCTGCCAAAAAAAACATAATGAGTTAAGAAACATGGAGGGAAAAAAAGTTGTAATCTTAACAAAATATAAGCTTACAAGCAGAAGGCTAAGCTTTCACAAATCTGAAATTCTGTCAAAAGTAGAAATTCAAAAATTATATACTTATATGAAAATCCTTCGTATCTCAAAGCAATCCTATGGTGCTCACCAAAGAAAGAAGTAAATATAAATGGAAAGAACTTAATTAAGCTTTCAGCTCCTTCATGGCAAATCAGCTGATTCGAGTACTGAATTATGCCTATCTGAAGGTCCTGATGGCGGCACCGGCATCCCTCGAGGAAGAAAATTGAATGTGCGGCTCCCATCAATTAAATTTGAAGGAAACTTATGTTGCCAGAACTCAACATCAGAGACAGGTCGCCCCTCGCACTGAGGTACATGGAGGAGGAGGATATCCAAAACGATGAAGAGAAGAAAGATATATGTAGAAATACAACGATACGATAAAGGTGGAGAAACCATTTGAGAATGCCTTCGGAGTTTGAAGTTGAAGGGTTTTTTAAATATAAGGTAAAGATAGGTGTAGTCGAAGGAAAAAGGGGATGAGGGCGAAGTGAGATCCAAGGCACTAGCTTGCTCTTTGGGATTGAAATTGTCAACGGATTGAAAAGCGATGGCGGTTTGGAAATTTTCCATGGCAGTGGAGGTGTACTGCATGGGGAGGTTAAGAGGCCTTATAGTGGTACAATATTTGTTGGTTGGGTGCATGGGGGTACAAATTGATGCGCTAATCCAACCATTGATTTTTAAATTAAATGAATCAAGCGTGTATTCCGTGAACGAAAAATGAAATCAGAGGATTCGTTGGGACTTGGTTTTTTCTTGCAATTCGTGAACTTTATATATAAGAGAATCATACGTAATGCTCTTCATGAAACATTATTTTTAAAATCAATTATTTACAAATCCAAATGCTGTCCCATTCACATTAATTTTGTTTAAAAAAAATTAAATTGTGAATGCGAGCTCCAAAAAGAATCACTAAACCTTCCAAGTAGGTTTCACAATTTTTGTCTTTTTTGTTTTTCGTCTAAATTTTTAAAAGTTATATTAATAGCTATAGGAAACTATCCTTGGATTTCTTCATTTTACGAAGATTCTTATTCTCTTGTTTTAATGGTTTTCCAAAAGCACAAACACCCAAGATAAAATCATCTACTAAGAGACACAATACTTATCAAGGGATAATTGTGATGATCTTCGTGTTCTTATTGTATAGAAGATTTCATGCGAAGAGATGCCAGAAGTGACCTAGGGGGTCGGACCAACAAATTTTATTGTAACTAGTCTAAAGTACAAATGAGAAGTCTTATCATCAATGTCAAATTAAGCAAACAATTTAGGTTTATCAGTCTCTTGAAGGGACTTGTCTCACTATTGTTAATCCTGTTTTTTTTTTTAACACAGCAAATATTTACATTAATAACTAAGAAAATAAACAAACTACAAAGTAGATTCCTTCTTTAACAAGTTAAAGAAAGAAGAAAGAACCTTATTCAAACTAAATTCTTCCCAAATAAAATTACTAAAAAGAGCAAAGTTAGCACACATGTCGGCTAAGTTATTACTACTCCTATCTATACAATTAAAAATGACATAATTAAAATCCTTGATAAAGTCTAGGTCTTCCACTTGGATACCATTATTCAAAGCACCTTGAAGAAATATAATAATGCTTGAAAACAATCTTCAATAATAGTTCCTTTGTGTTTGAAAATCCAATCTTTAATAACATCCTTCAAAGATTGGGTAGCTAAGAGTTTAACTTGTGATACGTCCCAATGAACAGATGACCTTCCAAATGCCAACAAAAGCTTCCTTTGCAACCTCGGAAAACTTCTCCAATTCGATCTCTATATGAAGAAGTAAGTGAGGAATCAACATTAACCTTTAACCAATCAGGTGGAGGGGGATACTAAAGATTAGACAGTTTGATCGACTGGTTAGCATCCCAGTTGCCCGAGCTAAAATTACAAGACATTTTAGAAAACGAAAAGAAGCTAACAACATTGGCAGCAATCACAGATGTACTCTCTTCCACTCCTTCATGAATGAACTTATTTCTACCTTTCCACGAGAGGAACACAACATTGCAATAAAGATTAACAAGAATACAATTATGCAAAGCAAGAGATTCCAACCACTCACAACAATTTTCAAAATTAACAGACAATGTATTCCAAATCCCCACTTATTTAAATGCTGGAATACTTCTTTCAACATGACACATTTGATAGCAACATGTTCAACATCTTCTATCCAATCCCAGCACCTTGGACAGGTTTCATTATTCTGCAATCTCATGTAGAATAAAAAAATGGCAAGTAGGAATGGCATTTTTAAATAGCCTCCACCAGAAAACCTCCAACTGAGAGATTAATTTAGCCATCTTGATCCATTTCCTAAACCTTGGTTCATACCGATATCGCAATGAAGCTTCAAACGCCAATCCTGAAATGGTTTTACCTCCTTTCTGATAAATCAGCTCCAACCTATCTTCATAAAGATATGATTTGATCTTCACTTGTAAAATCAATTCCACCAGATCCTTACCAAATAATTTCAGTAGCTCATCCTCATTCCAACTTCCATTTGCAATAAGTATTTCCACCAACATTACATTAGCACCTTGAGTTACCACAAACATTGGCCATTTGTTAACGCATTTTTTCGTAATCCAATTGTCTTTATAAAAATCAATAAAATCACCATTTGGAATGTTCCACCTAGCAATAGGATTAAGAAACCTCCCACCGTCAATTATTATTTTCCATGAAGATGAGCTCCCTTTCTTTGAATTTTCAGGCTCAACTGAAGTTCCATATTTTAGAGCAAGGAATCTGTGTATAAGCTATTCCTTATCATGTACAAACCTCCAATCCAACCTTGCTTTTATTGCAACAACTTTAGATGCACTGGAATGTAATCCACGCCCTCCCCATTTCAACAGCTTCCACAAATCAAACTAACTGACATAATGTAAACCCAACCTTCCATTTGATTTATTTCATATGAAGTTTCGACACAACTTATAAATCTCCTCAAGCAATCCTTTTGGAACAACAGAATGTGTACTATGAAACATGTGATAAGAAAGCATAACTTATTTAACCAAGGTGAATTTGCTAGCCAATGAAATGAATTTATTGCCCCAAATGTTTAGCATCCTCATTGCTTTGTCAACGATAAATTGAAAATCAGCAGCCACTAATATTCTCAAAGCGATTTTCACAACAAGGTAATAAAACTCTTTTACTAGTTTAAATCCCATAATGTGAGTAATAGCTTTCTTTTTTCCTTCTATTAATAAATTTACCAAAAAGAATGGCAGATTTGTCAACATTAATGCTTTGACCAGTCCAGCCACAAAAGTCACTAAGAATCCCCTTGATCTTCTTCACCGCCTTCTTATTAGCTTCAGAAAATATGATGACATCGTCTAGATATAATAAATGTGAAATCCTTGGAGCATCTGAACTAATGCTAATCCTAATTGAGATTTGAGCAAAAGCATTAGGAAGAAGTTGAAGAATAAAGAATTAAAAGGAGAGGCGACAAAGGACAACCTTGATGGGATCCATTCTTGGCATTAATCCGTTCTAAAAAACTGCCATTAATAGTAAATGGAAACCTCAAATCTTAAACACACTCTAATATGAGATTGGAGAACTTGGTAGGAAAGCCAAAATACTCCAAAACCTTCCTATGTGTACACCAGCACATAGAGTCATATGCCTTCTCCATGTCAATTTTTAATGAGACTAGCCCTTCAGAAGATCTTGAATACCTGAACTAATGGAACATTTCTTGAGCAACCAACTCATGATTTGAATGTGGTCTACTTTAATAAATGTCACTTTCTCCTCAAATATTAGTTTAGGGATAACATATAGTATTCTACTCAAAATCACCTTAACCTCCATATTGTAAATAGGGTTACATAGACTAATAAGTCTATAATTAGAGGGAATTAATGAATTGCTCACCTTAGGAATGAGCACAATTAAGGTATCTTTCCAAAATTTATCCAACTCACCATGAAAAAGAAAATGTTTGATAGCATTTCAAAAATCACCTTAAATAATGTTCCAATAAGCATTGATTAAATAGTAGGATATACCATCATATTCTGGAGCGATATTCCCACCAGTATGTTTCAAAACTAGCTCCACCTCCTCCACAGTAAAATCCATGTTCAAAAAACTCTTGTTAGAACCGCTTAAACAATGCAAAGGCATTGGCCACCCATCTAAGTCACAGCTTATCTGTTTCCATTTTTGATTGAAGAATCGAAAAAAAAAGCATCTTCAATTTGTTTTTCCTCTTCCATCAGAACACCATTCTCATCTTTAATTTTAACATTGTTATTTGAATTTCTCCATTCACTAGCATAAGAATGAAAAAAACTTGAATTGCAATCACCCTCAACCATCCATTTAACCTTTGCTATTTGTTTCCACAAAGAATTCAACCGAGAAATAGTTGAGTTCAGTTCATTTACTTTAGCTTTAAGAGACCAGCATTCCTCTTTTGATAGAAACCTAAAATCTGACTCCTTGATTTGAAGCTTTAAAATATCTTCCAATAGATAGTCCTCTAATTGTTTCAAATTCTTGACTTTGGTTCTACTCCAATAGAATAGAGATTTCAAAGCTCTTTTAAATTTGATATAAAGAATATGAGAGAAGCTCCCAACATAAGCCTTATTCCACTCTTTCCTCACCACAGCAGAAGAAGCCAGGAATGAAGCAAAAACATCTTCAAACCAGATGTTTCTTTTCTTCATAAGATTAAATTCAAGGAAATTTAAAACAACTAGATAATGGTCTGAAGCCACTCTATCCAAGTGTCTGACCACCAAATGATGGGATGAATTTAGAGTAGTAGAGTTGAGGAAACACCTATCCAATCTCTCAAGAATTCAAGCCCCTCCAACTTTATTTTTGCACCAAGTAAACTTAGAACCCTACCTCATGAAAGTCATTGTTAGACAAAAATGCCTTCATCTCCTTAGGATCTTATGAAAATAATTTTTTTTTCCCACTTCTCTTATCGTCCTTGGAAATCATAAAGTTGAAATATCCTCCCACCACCATATGAACGTCTACGGTAGAATGATTTTCAAACATCTCCCACATATTCACTCTTTTATAGACATCTTTATTTCCATACACATAAGCTATCCTCCATGAACCTTT
Organism: Dendrobium catenatum; assembly: GCF_001605985.2. Classification (NCBI taxonomy): domain Eukaryota; kingdom Viridiplantae; phylum Streptophyta; class Magnoliopsida; order Asparagales; family Orchidaceae; genus Dendrobium; species Dendrobium catenatum. The sequence continues at coordinate 870,211 of NW_021319854.1, read as the reverse complement.
GTCAATGATTTATAAATCCCCAATTACACATTGAAAAGATGATTCAACAATAGAAAAATTAGCTTAGAATTCCATAAAACAAGAATACCTCTAGACAAACCTTCTGAAGGGACAAGGAAATTGTTTAAACCATCCCCAATCAACAAATTGACCCCTTTTCTATCAGTAGCAGATAGTTTGGTTTCCACCAATCTCGAAAAGAAAACTCCTACAATTTAACAAACTCTTTAAGGTATAGAGAATCAATTTTCTTCCTGGCTTCTCTACAGTTCCAAAAAGCTATAGATGACATTACTGAAAATGAGGGGAAGAAATCCCTGTTATACCTTTTAACTCTGTATCTAATCTTTTGCTCCTAGTATTTAAACTAATCGGGCCAAGGCCTTTTTGTTGTTTTGATTTTTTTCCTTTTAGCTTGATAGGATCCACCTTCCTTACCTTCCATTTCAATAATATCCCTATTCAGAGGAATAATTTTTGAGCCTCTAGTATCATCAGACGCTTAAAAAGGACCAACGTCCTCCAATTTTGACTGAATGAATTAACCTTCTTCAGTAACATCAATTATAGCATTGAATTTATTATCATTTATAGGAATGTTGCAAGGAATGAAAACTTTACTCCTATTAGGTTCTGCTACTTGAATTGAAATAAGTTCATCCTGAGAAGGGTTGGCACTAGAAGTACCTAGGACATAATCTAGAATAGGTTCAACATTAGTAACATAGATTTATTTCACCTCTGTTTCCTTTAAACTCAGAATTTTAGATTCTTTTCTCACAATAGCCTTCATCGGATATTGATTGAAACTCTTAATGATTGGGTTCTTAAATCCTCTTTCTTCCACAGGTTATAAGCATCAAAGGACCATATCATATTTTGTCATTACAAGCAACTTCTACCAACTTCCCTTGAGAATCTTCTACAACAGCTGGCTTATCTGGATAAACCACCTTCTCATTTAGAATAGAACCAAGATTTTATTGTAAATATGGATTTAAAGATAATAATTTTGATAATAGAAAACATTTCTAACCCTTATATTTTTCTATGATTATCGTACCTACTAAAATTTCAGGCCCACAAGGTCAAATTACAAATCAAGCTAGCTCAAGATTGGATAGATTAGGATTGAGTCAGTATTTAAATATTCATTAAGTATTTTTACCTTTTCTTAAGTCAAATATAATAAATTAGGTTTTAATGCTAAGTAACCTTACACACTATGGGTGTCAATTCAGGTCAACAGGTCGAGTTTGGGTCGAACTCGACTTGAACTGGATCTAAATGGGTCAATCCAAACATGAACCATTTTCATTTTTGAAAATGGGTCAGACATTTTAACCCAGACTCGACCTGCATGGGTTTCCAAGTTGACCCGGCCCGACCAGCGCAGTAGAGGGCGAAGTCCTGAGCTTATGACAATGTGAGTGTGGATGAAGTCCATGGGATAGCACCACGGCATGAGTTTGGATAGAGTTTGGTAGTCTGTGGGACCATGTGTGCTGACAGAGTCCATGGGATCACATGATGGCAATAGTACGGATAGGGTCTGGCAATCTGCTGGACTGTGCGTGCCGAAATTCTTCATTGGATTACACATACAAATAGAGTCCACAGGATTGTGTGACGATGTCAGTACAGCCACAAGGGATGGCGTGAGAGATGGACCATGCGAGCATGGTAGCGGGTGATGTTATGAGTGCGGGAGAAAACTACAATGGACTCGACTTTGAGGTTAGTGTCGAGGTGATTTTTGATTTTTGGGTTAACCCGAACCCAACCTATTTTTGAAATGAGTCAAAAATATGAGTCCAAACCTGGCCATTTACTAAATAAGTCAACCCAAACTCAAAGTTTTTTAGGTCGGGTCTGAGTCAGGTTTCGGGTCGGGTCAAAAATTGACACCCCTATTACACATAACACACTTAGGGGGGAAATTTCTATCTATTTTTATAATTTTCTATTTTTGATCATATCATCCGGGATGATCCAAAATGGTCTTGGATAATCAGCTAAAATAGAAACCCTAATTAGGGCATCCCGCTTCAGGTAGTTGAAATTAAGCAAATTGTCTTGGATGATCTGAGCATCTTCTAGAATGATATTCTCAAGTCAAAAGATTAAGCTGCCAATTCTTTTAGGCATATTATTATTTTTGGACATCATCCAGAACATAGTTATACATGATGCATTATAATTATGCCTAAACTAGTCGAATGATTAAGGAAAATAATTAAGGTTTGAATGATTTATCAGATCATCCTGGATGATTGCAGGATCTTTTGGGATGAGCTATTAAACAAACCTTAGTTTCTTACTGGATGATAAAAATGATATTATGGATGATATGTATTGATTTATACTAATCGTTCAGGACAATTCCAAATTGTCATAGATGATCATTTATTTTTTCTATCATCCAAATAGGTAAAGTCTAGCTGGATAGAGTGATTATCTGGATGATATTCAACATCTTAAGCTTATCATCATGGATGATTGTGAAATTATCCTGGACAATCCATCATTTCTTCATCATCCAGATAGGTAAAGTCTGGCCAAATAGAACGATTATCTAGATGACATTCAACATCTTGTACTAATCATATATGATATTGCCCCATCATCCTAGGCGATCAAGAACAAACAAACCTTCTAATCATCCAGCCTCCCCCAGATTGTCCTTGTTAATTGAGTTGAAATTGAACTTATCGGACAGCACAATCCATTGATCGTCCTAGACGATCTTTGTTGATTAATTACAATTTAGGAAATATGAAGCTCTTCTTTATAATATCTCTTATTTACTCATGAGGGGATCTATTGTTCTTGTCCTGTCCTAAGAGATCCTAAATGAGAGGGAGAGCTTAGGAGAGAGAGAGAGGATATTGTGAGGGAGAGTTTATAAGGGTTTCACAAAGGTTGCACCAAGCAAGGATTTGCATCTTCTCCAGTCATCATCCATGGTTCCTTGGAGTTTCTAGAGAGGTCTACATCAGCGATTGATTGAGGTTCTATGCCTATTTTAGGAGGAAGTGAAAGGATTTGGGTTCTCTTCCCGATTTAGGAGTAAGAGAAAGAAGTTGGGTTCTTTGCCTTCTTCAGGAGGAAATGAAAGGAGTTGGGTTTTATGCCTCACCAGGGTTGCTGGTGTTGCGGATCAATGGTTTATGATTTTGATGATAGCAAACGTTCCTTATTTCTCTACGATTGCCTTATGTGCTAACAT